>NC_056731.1:1274698059-1274745559 GCF_019279795.1 Protopterus annectens | reverse complement strand
AATGTTTAATTGACACTTCTGTAGTGAAAGCTGAAAATGTCGACACCACAGAACAGCGATTTCTTTCCTAGGGAAAGAAATCGCTGTTCCAACCAAAAAAAAAAAACATTAAACACTTCCAAACACATACACATGTACCCTAACCCTAATTGTACCCCCCCCCAAAAAAAACAGTAAACAACTGAATACACATATGCACATAACCCAACCATACATCTAACGGAAAAAAAAGTAAACATTTTAAAACATATGCACTTACCTTAACCCGCATCCTAACCCTAAGGTCAGTAACTCTTGCACATTTACGTAAACAGTTCCAAACACTTACACACTTACCTTAACCCTAATTCTACTACCGAAAACAAAAGTAAGCAGCTGAAAACACATACACATGTAACTCAACCATACATCTAACGCAAAAAAAAACAGTAAACACTTTCATTCATATGCACTTACCTTAACCTGCACCCTAACCCTAAGGTCAGTAACTGTTGCACATTCACGCTCAGGAGCTATACCGACAAGGGACCACACTACAGTGCAGAACATGGCAAAGCAACAAAGTGATCAAGTGACTTCTTTCCCAGAGAAAGAATTCACTGAACAGCTGCTTTGCTGTTTTGCCTGTTTGCTGTTTATGTGTTGACGAAAACGCATTCAACAAAATGCGTTTTCTTTGTTCTAATAGGAACCCGATCATTTTGATAGTTTCATTCATATGTTCGAAAGGGTATGTAAACAGTATGATGCTGACCAAAGGCTCAGGGTACAGCTTCTGACCCCCTTACTCCATGGTAAAGCTGTAACTGTGTTGTCTAAACTTGCTGATTCTAAATATTTTGATTATACTGCTGTTAAAAACTGTTTGTTAGAATTCTTTAAGCTAACACCTGAAACTTATAGGAAAACGTTTTGTGAGCATAGATGCAAGGCAGATGAAAGTGTGTGTGAATATGGTGATGAACAGAGCACTTATTTTCATAGATGACTGAGTGGCTGTCAGGTCACCACTTTTGAAGGACTGGCAGACCTTTTGGTGATGGAACAAGCCCTTAGCACTTTGCCTGAGGACATGAGGATTCGGTTAGCTGATAGACAATGCGCTACTTTAGAGGAGTTGGGGAAGAAGGGATACCTATACCTAGCAAGCAGGGCATCCCTGCACAGGAAAAGGACCCCCAGTATTGCTCATGGGTCTAAAGGAACCTGTAGTGGGCAGCCCAGACTGCCCCAACAGAATCTGCCAATAGCAGGGGAAGCCACTAGTCCAGGTACATGTCCGGGTGCATGTCCAGGACCTAGGGTTAAATGTTTTTAATGCAACCAGTGGGGCCATGTGGCATACAGATGTCTACAGAGGCAAGGTGGGGAACAAAAGGTGAGGGAGCCAGTAAGTGGGAAAGACAAAATGCCAATAGTAGGTTGTCTCAAGGCAAACAGGGTACCAAACTACCATCCTGCAGATGTCCTGATAGGGAAGGATTTTGAAGAAGCAGTACCATGTTTATATGCAGTTATACCCAATCAGGCTTCAAGACAAGCATGTGGGTCTGGTAGCCTGGAGGAGAACCAGACAGACCGCATACTTGCAGGCAGGACTGGTGAGGTGGTTACTTCAGGGTGGGCGCTACTCTGTAGCAGTGAGACTGAAGGTGAGCCACAGCTGCTCGTGGGTACTGATGTTCCTGTGGACAGAGTGATAGCAAAAGTAGAGGTGAATAGTGGTACCCAGGCTGACAGTGAGGCACCACTGTCAGAGGATGCCAGACTTCCTGTGAAAGGGGAGCTGGGAATGGTTGCAAAGAGAAAGTTGAGACAGGCTCAGCTCTCAGACCCTACATTTCAAGGCCTGAGAGAGGTAGCTAATGAGGGACCTGATTCTCAAGGGAGGGGGGAATCTGTGTACTGGGACAAAGGGTTACTGTACAGAGAGTGGACCCCTGAGGGAGGGCTAGAAGGAGAGAGGGTACAGCAGTGGTAGTGCCTAGAGCCCACCATCTGGCACGTCTAGCCATAGCCCATGATATTCCCTTTACAGGTCATATGGGCATAAAATGTACAAAGAGATGTATTATGCAGAACTTATATTGGCCTGGAATTTCCAGAGATGTAACAGGGTACTGCAGGACCTGTGAGCAGTGCCAAATGGTAAGCAAGGCAGGAGACAAGGTGAGAGCTCCTTTGATGCCTTTGCCTGTGAATGAGGAGCCATTTCAGAGGGTAGCTATGGATATTGTGGGGCCTCTGAGTACTCCACATTCCACAGGGAAAAAGTATATCCTAGTGGTAATAGATTATGCTACAGGATACCCTGAGGCAGTGGCTTTGTTCTCTATTGAGGCAGAAAATATGGCAAATGCTTTGTTAGAGATTTTCAGCAGGGTAGGTTTCCCAAAGGAAATACTGACTGACAGAGGTGCCAATTTCATGTCAGACCTGCTGGCTTGTCTGTGGAAGTACTGTGGGGTGAAGCACCTGAAGACCACCCCCTACCATCCCCAGACTAATGGTCTTGTTGAGAGGTTAAACTCTACAATCAAGTCCATGCAGATCAGTTTAAGAGGGAGTTGGACATATATTTGCCCCATCTGGATTGCTTACAGAGTTTCCCCAGGAATCCACAGGTTTTTCAGCCTTTGAGTTGTTTTATGGGCATAAGGTGAGGGGACCTCTAGATTTAATTTGTGATGAGTGGGAAGGTGAGTGTGAATCTGAAAAGGAGTCTCGTGTGTCATATGTCTTAAACCTCAGGACAAGGCTCAGGGAACTCATGGGTTTGGACCAGAAGAACCTGGCAGAAGCCCAACAACAGAAAAAGGTATTGTATGGCAGGAATGCCTTTGGTAAGGGCCTTTTTAGTAGCTGATAAATATTAGTGGGTAGTGGCAGCTGGTGCTACCTTTTAGACTGGGCAGAAAGGGGGCACAGCTGGCGAATCTACCTTCCCCCTGAGTGTCTGTGTGTTTGTGTATAACTCATATCTCAAAGTGTTTGTGTGCGTCAGCTACTTGGGCAGGGACATGAAGCACTGGTTGGACAGAGAGGGTGCTGGAGGTTTTAGCTTGCCCAGTAGGCTGAGGTCTGGACCCTATAGCTGAGGCAGTGGGGAGTCTTATTGGGGATCTGGAGAGAAAGGGAGAAATCAGCCCCAGACTGACTGTGATCTCTGTGTGCTCTTAAGGGAAATTGTACTTTACTGTGTGTATTTATTATTCTCCCCTATGTGGATGGACCTCACTGGTGTTAGTGGTGAGGATTGAGGCTCCTTGATTGCTGGGCCAGTGCACGAGTGTCACATAGTCTTTTATATTTTTGCCATTCTTTCCATGCTTTTTCTGTATCTTTTATTAGCATTCTACTTTTTTTGGATAGCCAAATTGCATTATTTATTTTTAGTCTCTTCCTTCTAGGGAATGCAAGTCTATTTAGGATATTTAGGAAACTTGTACTAAATTAATTTACAGCAGCATCTAAGGGGAGGATGTTTAGGATGTTTCAGTTAATAGATGATAGGTTAATAATGAATATTTCTTGGTTAAACTTGATGGGTTGCATTTTGTTTTATAAACTTGCTGTTTGAGTGTATGTGTGAGATGTCTGGTTGTATAGATTGGGATAGTTACCGAAAGATAAATAAAGAAAGTTAGGGTCTGATATTATTATCTAGTCTAATAAGGAATTTGATGTCTTGCTATAATGTGCAGGCATATTAATTAGTTTATTTATTATTATTTATTTTAATTTATTTTACATTTGTTGACTGGGATTGTCACACTGAGCTGAAGAGCCTTTTCTCAGGGTCTATATATCATCGAACACTTAAAAAAGCGAACGCTGATTGATCGACCTAATTTAAGCGAAAGGTTACGATCTGGAACTGTCAGATCAGCAATTTTTTTCCCAGGGAAAAAAATCGCTGATCCAAAACACATACACACAACACAAGCACACCAAACAAACAGAAATCCACACACATACACCTAAAATCTGATACCTAACCCTCCACTAAACTATGCACACACCACTAACTACCCACTTACCTTAACCCAAACCCTAACCCTAAGGTCCGTCACTATCGCACACTCACCTCACTCACTCCCTAACCCTAACTCACTTAAATCCACCCTAACCCTCATGTCCACTCAATCGCACACACACCTAACCCGAGCCCTAACCCTAACTCACCTAAATCACCCTAACACTCACATACACACAATCGCACACTTACCTGAATCCGACCCGTAACTTTCCACCATAACACTGAAAGTACCGAAGCAACAGAAACGGACAACCAAATTCTTTCCCTAGGAAAAAATTTGAGTTTCTGCTGCTTCGATATTTTGCAGTTTTGCAAAAATAAGTTTGATCAATCAGCATTTGCTTTTTTAAGCGTTCGAGGATATAATATAGACCCTTTTCTCAGCGGAGGCCCAGGGAGAAAACTCCAACATTTTAAATGATTTTCATTATAAATTAGCATTAAACAGCAATGTTACAGGATTATTACAAGGCATTAAGTAGGAACACAATGTTATACAGTGTCAATAATCAGGGGTATAGCAAAACTATTTCAAGATGTATAAAAAAAAATATGTCATTAAGATGAATATAATTTTTGGGGTAAGTTGTTACAAAAACCCAGTTTTATCGTAATGTAGTTGCATGAAGACAATTACATTAGAATGTTTCTGTGAGGCAATTTGCTTAATATATTTTAGAAGACAGTAGAAAGAGTAGTCAAGGAAGATTAGAGAGAGCTAGTGAGAAGAGTGAGCTAAGGGCAGAAAGTAGATTAAGGTATGAGAATTAGGGGATGTTTAAGGAGGGAGAGTGCAGTGGCAGGACCAGTGATTTTAAAGTGTTCTTTGGTGGCTGTCTTAAATTGTTTAGGATGTGTAAGGGTCCTGATTTCTAGTGGGAACCTATTCCAAGCAATAGAAGGGTGATAGCAGTACATGTTGTGTCCAAATTTGGACTTGGGTTTGTAGATTTGTAGTAGGTCTCGGTTAGAGCTTCAGAGAGGTCTGAAGGGAGAATAATGGAAGATGAGAGGGGATAGTGCTGGGCAGTAGGAAGGCTGGTATAGGATAGCATGGATGATCTGGAGCTGAGAAAGAAGAAGCTGGTGGTGTAATTCAAGCCAGTGTAGGTGTTTTAGAGAGAGACAGTGATGGGATTTGTAGGTTTGTTGGGCAGCAAATCTAGCAACCTTGTTGTATGTAGATTTGAGTTTGGTCAGGAGTGCTGAGTTAGGATTTGTGAGAATTAGAGAATTGTACAATAGACTGGGTAGAAGGTAGGTAAGAGAGAGAGTAATCCCTCAGGTCAAGGCTCAGGGAACTCATGGGCATGATACAGGAGATCCTGGCAGAAATCCAACTACAGAAAAAGGTGTGGTATGACAGGAATGCTCAAGCTAGAGAGTATGCTGTAGGGCAGCAGGTAATGGTTCTCATTCCTGTCAGACATAAAAAGTTGCAGGCAGCTTGGGAGGGACCCTACAAGGTAGCAAGAAAGGTAAGTGATGTTAACTACATGGTGGAAGTGCTAGGCAGATGGCAGGGGCACAGATTGTACCATGTTAACATGATGAAACCTTACCATGATAGGGAGGCCCTTGTGCTGAGCATTTGCAGTGGATTGCAAGAGGAGTCTGAGGGAGATCTGGGGACTGATCTCCTCAGTGAGGCTCGGGCTGACACCTCAGTGGAAGGGATAGCAAAGTCCCAGCAGTTATCTCCAACCCAGGTTCAAGAAATCCGAGCAGTATTGCAGGAGTTTGGGGGCATGTTCACCAGGAAACCAGGGAGCACCCACCTGGTGCAGCACCAGGTGGATACAGGACACCAAAGGCCTATCAAGCAGGCCCCTTATAGGGTGCCTGAGAGAGTCAAGCAGACTCTGAGGGAAGAGGTACAGGAGATGTTGGAACTAGGGGTGATTCAAGAGTCCAACAGTCCCTGGGCCTCAGCAGTGGTGTCGGTGCTAAAGAAGGATGGCAGCATCAGGTTCTGTGTGGATTACAGGAAATTACAGTCACACAGAGGCAGATGCTTACCCCATGCCTAGGACAGATGAGGCCCTAGAGCAGCTGGGATGGAGCTAAGTGTCTTACAACCATTGATCTTGCCAAGGGTTACTGGTAGGTGCCGTTGACTCCCAGTGCTAGAGAGAAGTCAGCTTTTGTGAGTTCCTTTGGCTTGTATGAGTTTACAAAGATGTCCTTTGGGATGAAGAATGCCCCAGCAACTTTCCAGAGGCTGGTAGATCATATCTTAGCAGGAGCAGGAGGGTTTGCCCTTGCTTATATGGATGATATTGCTATCTACAGCCATTCCTGGCAAGAGCACCTTCAGCATGTCAGGGAGATGCTGGGAAGACTACAGAGGGCAGGGTTGACCATTAAGCCAAGCAAATGTCAGGTGGGTATGGCAGAGGTCTCCTACCTAGGACATAGAGTGGGGAGAGGTAAGATAAGGCCAGAACCTGTCAAAGCAGAAGCTATTCAGGCATGGCCTGCACCTGTTACCAAAAAGAAGGTGAGGGCATTCTTGGGGACAGCAGGGCACTGCAGAAAGTTCATTCACAGTTATAGTACCATTGCTGCTCCTCTCACAGACCTGACAAGAAACAACAGGCCAGATAAGGTAATGTGGACCCCAACATATGAGCAGGCATTTCAGAAGCTTAAGGATGCTTTGGGAGGACCCCCTGTGTTAGCCAGTCCAGACTACAGCAAAGACTTTGTTGTGCAGGTGGATGCTTCAGACTATGGGGTAGGGGCTGTACTTAGCCAGATTTCTTCAGAGGGAGAAGAGCACCCAGTGGTTTATCTCAGTCATAGGCTCCAACCCAGGGAGGAATGCTATGCAGCGGTAGAAAAGGAATGTCTAGCCATAGTGTGGGCACTACAAAAATTTCAGCCTTATCTGTATGGAAGAAAATTCTCTGTGATGACAGATCACAACCCTCATAACATGGTTAAACAGAGCCAGTCAGCAAAATGTCAAGTTGCTAAGATGGAGTCTGGGGTTGCAAGCATATGATATGTCAGTGCAGCACCGCAGTGGGAGTAGCAATGCCAATGCAGATGGGCTGTCAAGACAGGGAATGGTGTGAGGTACACCCAGATCGACCCGACACTCTCAAGCGATTTTTCTCAAGGAGCACTTGAAAAACTTGCTTGAGTTCCCAGGGGGGAAGAGATGTGACGACTGGGGAGAGATGGGAGAAGACTGCCAGCCTAATCAAATAGAATTTGATACATAGTTCTATCAACTGTATAAATAAATGTAAAATACAGGCTTGTGTTTTTAAATGTAAGAAAACACTGTAAAATGTGAACTTCAAGATTGTTGCAACATTGCAATCTGCTGTAAGGAAAACCAAGCCAAGTATTTCAAATGTGTCTTTTTAAGTTGAAAAGATTTTATGAATCTCTTTAATGTTTTACAATTCGGCTCCAGTGCGGCTGGATGAAGGTTTCATGCCCATTGTTTTAAGGCTAAAGTTTATGACCAGAATTTAGATGTGCAAGGAGGTTTATTGCTCTAGTTTCTATTAGAATATAGAAGTGAAATGTCTTCTATTGTTGTAAGTTTCTTGCAGGTGTTAGATTGCTAAATAATGCAGTTCGTTTGCCTGGGAAAACCTAAGTGTCAAAAATTATGTAATTTGGGGAGCGACCCAGCAAACATCTTTGTTAGTAATGTTTTAAATACTATTTCTCACAAGATACTGAAAGCATTTTGACTTCGGAAATCCAACTTATCAGCACTCTGCCTTATGCTCACATGTAAGTTTTAGCACTGTGATTTCTTGCATGAATAGTTAAAGCTACTAAAGATTAATTATGTATTTTTCTTTTAAATCAGACCTGTCCTACTGTATTATTTTAAGTTTCTGTGTGATCTCTGAACTCTTAGATATCTCTGTGGTGTAGTAGTTTTGTCTTGTGTTTTAATTATTTATTATTAAATATTTTAAAACCTTCTACCTGTGGCTGCTTTGTGTAGAGATAAGCTCTAGAGTACATTGCATATCTATAGAGGTCATTGTAATAGGCCACTCTAAAGTAAGCCTTGACTGTTAGTCATACTACCATTGGATAATAATATTGCACAGTAATAATTGGACACCCTTTTTAGGGCCTTTGAGTAGCTGATATTTATTAGCTGGTGGTGGCAGTAATTACTACTGTATAGCCTGGGTAAAGGGGCACAGCTGTAGAACATGTGCCAGCCTTTTTCCCAGGAGGGTCTGTGTGGTTGTATAATCTCTTCTCAAAGTGTGTGTGTGTGTGGTGTGTCAGCTACATGGGCAGGGACACGAAGCACTGGTTGGACAGAGAGGGTACTGGAGGTTAGCTTGCCCACTAGGCTGAGATCTGGACCCTATAGCTGTGCCAGTGGGAAGTCTTATTGGGGACCTGGAGATCAAGGGAGCAACCGGTCCCAGACTGACAGTGATCTCTGTGTGCACATAAGGGAAATTGCACTTTACTGTATGTATTAGTTATCCTTTTTTCTCTTCTATGAGACGATCTGCCTGGTGTTAGTGGTAAGGATTGATGCTCCTTGATTGCTGGGCCAGGGCACGGCCGTCACAGTAGGTACAAAGGATTAAACACCAAGGGAGAAGTTGGACATGTTTTGGATATACTGTGTATTGCACTAAGTGAGTTGCAATGATTATTTACCACTGCCTGAGATTTGATCACCTCATTCAAATAAATGTTTAAAAATGTTTAAAAGATGAGTACAATATTTTGTTTTGAATACAGGATTAAACCATGTCTGTCTGGGAATTCTAGAAAAGAACAACATAGCAGATTCATAACCCAGAGGCTCCCTTCACTCTGGAATAAAATCCCAGTCCAGGTTAGGCAGAGTCCCTCATTGACTCTCTTCAGGGGGAATCCTGATGAGTGGATGGGAGATCGTAGGTTTACCCCGGGTATCACTTCTGTGTCACTGTTAGATAGAGGCACAGTATACTAACCTTGAAAAAGGGCATAGCAAAATAAATTTAAAATGGGTGGCAAAAGCCAAACACATTCTGGCTAGGCTTATAAATGCCCTAGGGCAGATAGCCTAGTATGAACCTATGAACCTATGAACCTATAGCCCTCTCTTTTCTTCTTGTCAGTCTTCACTGTGTCTCATTTACATAACAATACATAACAGTACAATGGCAGGAATTACATTTTACCAACAACTTCAGTAGGGGAGCACCAGTGTCTATTCAGCCAGTAACGCAGATGTTCAGAAGGTATGAGAAGTGCTACACTCTCTGCAAGTATAACTTCCATCTAGCAATTACTACCATTAAGTGTTTTAACAACTTCAAAAACACCCTAAAATTTTTTTTTTATAACCAGACCTGCCCCTGCTCTTTCCCCAACAAGTGAACTCCAGTCACTCTCTAGTGCCTTTCCTTTTTACATCTGGAGATCATTAGACCATGAATTTCATCCACTAACCATTACCATATCGAACTAAGAAATGCTATGTATTTCTACACTCTTAACTGTTCCCATCCTACTTCACTTTTCTTCGTTGCATATGCTTACTTCTAATATTCTGACTGTCTGCATGACCCTCACTCTTTACCTTAATCCTACCTGATTAAAAAAAAAAAAAAAAAGTTGTAATCTACCACATTACTTTTATTTAGTATTTCCTATCTAGTATATTTTATTATTGGATCTACTACTCTGTACTTGTTTAGTATTCATTACTTATTTAATGTGTGCTTTAATACTTGCTATTTCTTGTTCACGTATAATGTCTGAACTTTCATGTATCATTTAAAGCTTTTCTTCCTGGGCCTCCACTGAAAATGGGTTCCTGACCCAGTTGGACTTTCCCAGTAAACAAATATTAAATAAGTAAAATAAAGTAAATAAATAAAGTCTCATATAATAACCATAAGAATGTCTAAGTCCATTTGTCATGGCCGCCTTCCTTTATTCTTCCCAGCACCCTGTCTCCCTTGCTTCTTTAAGATCACTGCCATTGCCTGTCTCGTTCTCCCCATGCACCTAAATTCAAGTGTACTCATTATTACCTAATTGTACTCCCGATTTTCTCCCTATTCTGTGACTTCATTATATCTTTCCTTGGGATTCAGAAATGTTACTGTCAGTGGTAAGCCCTCTTTATCGCTGGTGGTAACTGTTTCTTATTCGGAGATAACCCTATTGCAGTGCTTACCCTGATGAGGTGAAGCACCATGGCAACCTGTCTCTCTGGCCTACTGCAAATGCAAATAATGCATTCCAGGGAGATGCATTTAATAATAAGTTATGTGCTGTCCCCCGTAAATGCCTTTGTAATTCATGCAGCTGATCAATTCATAGAAAACTCAGCTAGATGAATCATCACCAGCTGCGTTAATTGACATGGTCATAAGATTGCACTCACTTATGGTTTTTAGTGGTTAGTGCTGTCACCTCACAACAAGAGGTTCTCCTGTTCGATTCTTGACTGGGGTGCCTTCTGTGTGGAGTCTGCATGTCCTCCCTGTGGTCACATGGGTTTTCCTTCAGGTGTGAATGAACTACCACGGCATGGCTAGCCACCCAGCAGTGTAAACCTAGGCTTGAGATGACTGTCACTGCGGAAGTGACACCCCGACCTCAAGTGCAAAAATGAGAAAAGGGGTTGAGGATGGATGGATGGATGACTGGATGAGTGGATGGATCATGTTAGAGGTAAGTGCTGCAGAGTTTAGCAGATGGGTAGTGTTAGGAATGTGTGCATGTATGTGGCTGTGTCTGAGTGCATGGAGCATAGTGGTGGCAACAGTGTGTGTGTGTGTGTGTGTGTGTGTGTGTGTGTGTGTGTGTGTGTGTGTGTGTGTGTGTGTGTGTGTGTGTGTGTGTGTGTGATGGTAGGGGGCTTCCATTATCTCTCAACATTCCTTAGATTTATGAGCAGTGGCTGTAGTATGGGGGGACAATAGACACCAGGAACAGTTTTTAAACATTACTTTAAATTAATTAGTAAGTTAATAGTACAACACATTTTGCAGCAAGAAGCTGCAAATGAAAAATAAAAAGTATGAAATCCTAATGCCTGCCATTACAACCTGACTACATTAGTCCATGTCAGGGCACAGAGATTGTAAAAGGCATGATCAAGGACATTCTGGTCGGAGGTATGGAGATATGTCCATGTGTGTGTGTGTGTGTGTGTGTGTGTGTGTGTGTGTGTGTGTGTGTGTGTGTGTGTGTGTGTGTGTGTGTGTGTGTGCACTCGCATGCATGTGTGTGCGCGCGTGTATGTGCATGTGTCCATGTCTGTATCAGTGCCTGTATCTATAACTGTGTGTCTATCCATCTGTGTCTGTGTGCTTGGTTGTGCTCATGTTTGTGTGTTTCTGTGATGGGGGATCAATGAGGAGGGGTGCCTGTGGCAGTATGATGCGTGGACCACCAGCAGGGACTACTGCAGTATAGTGCATGTTAACACTCATGGTAATCACCAAGCAATTTGGAGACATATCGATTAGCCAATAGTGAGGTCTTTCTTCATTGTGGCTAATGCTTCTGTGAATCCCAGGTTTCCATGATCATGTTAAACTCTCCTTTTTGCCACAGCCTTAAAGCTTGTGGTTAGGCCATTTATGAATCTAGGCTTCTATTTTTATGTATCCCCAGAGAATAAGTGCATTTTAATTGATAATATGCAGTATTTGTCAAGTTTAAACCTGCAAAATATTTCCCAAACTTATCACTGTCAACTACAAGGGCTCATAACGACATTATGTAATTTGTCACCAAAACAACAGCCAGTAATCATAGCTGATTGTAGCACAGTGCTTGTTTCATAACCTTCGAAAACTTTTAAATGGTTGAACTCCATTTTGCATGCAACATAACATTGGACTACCTCTTTCCCTTAGATAATAAGAAGGGCACGAGACAAGACTGTTCTCCATCTCATCAGTTGTTTGCTGTCTATGTGGAGCCATGAGCAGAGATGCCGAGACCTGCTCCTTTTATACTGAAACACATATCATAAGCTTTCTTTTTATGAGGATGATCTTTTGATCTATATGATGGATCCTGAGAGGAACTTCAAGTTGATAGTGAGGACTCTGCATGGTTTGGGGAAAATCTCAGACTGTAAAATAAGTATTGAGAAGATTAGATATATAGGAGTTCATTATATTCCTTTACATAAATCAAAAAGAGGATGACCCTTTCTTAAAGGACAACTACGGGAACAAAATGTCTCTTACAAATGTGCTTCCTAGTGATGTCTCATGCATTCTGTGCAAAAAGCATACAGAAGTTGTGAATATTGGGTGAAGATGGGTTAAGGCTGCCAGCCTAACCAGATAGAATTTTGGAGATAATTCTGTTGTCTGTAAATATTAATGTAAACCACAAGCTTGTTGTCTTAAATGGTAAAAATAGTGTTACATGTGGAACTGGAAAAAAATGTAACAACAGTGCACTCTACTGACCAAGTAAAGCATGTTGTGACCCTTTGATGTTAAAACTTGGAGCCAGTAAGTCTAGAATGAGGCATCCTGCCTATTGTTTTAAGGCCAGAGTTAATGGCCAGAATTTACATGCATAAATGTCCTTTATTGCTCTGGTTTCTGCCCAGAGGTGACAAATGTAAATGTAGTTTCTGTTAGCCTGGGAACCCAGGGAAGTGTGAAGAATGATGTAGTGTGAACCAGGAATGTGATTTTAAAAACAGAGAGAATCAAAGAGCATTAAGCATTTTTTGTCTTGACCATCCAACTCACCAGCACTGTCTTGCTCTATATGTAAGTTTATCTTAGACTTGTGTTTTCTCTTAGAAATAGCTAGAAACTAGAAAGATTAGACTTAAGTGTTTTTCTGTGATGTCAAACTGAATTATTTTAAGTATTTCTCTGTGATCTCTGAACTCTTGACTAGCACTATGTAGTAAAAAGTAGTCTTGTGTTTTGACTGTTATTAAATATTTTTAAACCCTTTCAGCTGTGGCTATTTTTGCAGAGATAATTTAAGCTATTTAGAATACTTGCATGCCTTTGGTAAAATTGTACAAAGCCACTCCAGTAGCTTCAGCCTGGGGCTATACTACCAACTGGATAATAATATTGCACAGTAATAATTGGACACCATTTTAAGGGCCTTTGAATAGCTGATAAATATTAGTGGGTGGTGGCAGCTGGTACTATCGTATAGTCTGGGAAAAAGGGGCACAGCTGGAAAACCTGTGCCAGTCTTCCCCAGGAGTGTCTGTGTGGTTGTATAAACTCTTCTCAAAGTGTGTGTGTGTGTGTGTGTGTGTGTGTGTGTGTGTGTGTGTGTGTGTGTGTGTGTGTGTGTGTGTGTGTGTGTGTGTCAGCTACTTGGGCAGGGACACGAAGCACTGGTTGGACAAAGAGGGTACTGGAGCCTTTAGTTTGCCCACTAGGCTGAGATCTGGACCCTATAGCTGTGCCAGTGGGGAGTTTTATTGGGGACCTGGAGAGCAAGGGAGCAACTGACTGATCTCTGTGTGCTCTTAAGGGAAATTGCACTTTACTGTGTGTATTCGTTATTCTTTCCTCCTGTATGAGACACCCCTCACTGGTGTTAGTGGTGAGGATTGAGGCTCCTTGACTGCTGGGCCAGGGCACGGGCATCACAGAAGTATCAATTACTTGATGAGAAAGCACGGTTTATTTAGAACATTTCACTTTGATCTGCTTCAGTTTCTGCTCAAGTTACTCCTCCCATACCCCACCCTCAGCTAGCAAGAGTATCACATTTCTCACCTTGCAAAAAACAGCTACTTTGATTGCTTTGTATGACAATACACACCAAACTGATTAGTCATCAGTCTGCCTGTGTTCCAGTAAAAGTGTTCCCTGATTTTTCTATTTACTCTTATCAGCTGAGTAGCACTTTCACAGTACACAATGTTACAAAATGCTTTTATAAAACCTTAATATAAATGTGTCTTAAGTATTCCTCCAAACATCCCTGCAACTTACACAGATTTCAATGGATTTTGACTGTTCGCACATATGGATATGTATGAAAATTAGCAGAATGTATTCCTTTCTTCACATAATTTAATGCTTAACACTGACCTGAACAGAGAGCATACTTTTTCTATCTCAATGTCAGTAGTGTTTTCCAGTGCACACTGCCATAATAACTGATGTTCTTCGTGTTTCACTGTTGTAGTCATCACATTTGGGTTATCCCTGCCAGGGTAGCCCTTGGCTGGCCCGAATACCAGAGACTTAGTACTTCTGCGTCAGTTGCTGTTGCTTGAGGATTGACGTCAGGTCGTCAGTAGTATAAAGTAAGGTGGCCGATGCCATTACATCGGTTTTTCTTGCCGTGGAGTCCAAAGCAGAAGCAGTTCGCTCAAGTGCCAGTCAGCCACTACCTAAGTTTTCGTCTACCGAATTTAAGTCTTCTAAAGCTAAGTACCCCATTGGGGATCCTTTTTTCTTGCATTAACCGATGTCAGAAAAAGTTAATAATTGTCTCGCCTGTGGAAAACAGATACCACACCAAGACTTCCACTCTTACTGCATCACTTGTTTAGGCCCAGACCACGACGTCCCTCGTTGTCGCTTCTGTGCTTTGTTCAACGCTAGAACTATCCATCATCAGGCCCTAATTGTAGCCATATATTTTCACTTACAGTCCTCTAATTCCGAACAGCAGATCTTCCAAAAAAATGTAAAGATAATGACAGAGGCAGACTGCACAGGTCCAAATCTACCGATGATGCTTCCATTAAGTTAGTTGTCAGTTCTCTGATACTCAGTGAGGTGCTTTTGCAGCCCCTGATGCCCACTTCTGTTGATTTGTAGGCTGCTACCGAGACCCTTTTGGAGTCTGGTATGCCGCAAAACTCGTCTTTGACTAAAAAGGCCTACCTCCACATTCTTATCAGGGAATCATGCAGGAAATACCTCTGCTTCAGGGCAGGATCTCAACACTTTCAGTTCTCTGCACTTCCCTTTGGCTTATCTACTGCTTCCAGAGTATTCACAAAATGACTGGCTCCGGCCATTGCCTATTGCAGACAAAGAAATACCCAGATTTACCCATACTTAGATGACTGCCTTATTCAGGCAAACAGCCAGGAAAGGTTGCTCAAGCACCTGGCCTTTGTAAAGACCCTACTAACCTCCCTAGGGTACACAATCAACAAACAAGAAATCCAGACAGGTGCCCACCCAAAGGATAACCTTCCTGGGAGCAAGACTGGACACAGCATCCCAGATGGCATACCTTACTCCAGAGAAGCAAATTTTCCTGACAGCTTACTTCTCTCAGCTAGCCACCAAGCCCCAGCTAACTGCAAGGAAGATGCTGCAAGCTCTGAGGTTCATGGCATCTTGCACACTACTCATTCCATATGCCAGACTGCATATGAGGAAACTTTAGTGGTACCTAAAGAGCCTTTGGTGCCAACACTCTCAAGACCTGGAAACTCTTCTACCTCTAATTCCTTGCTTCAGAAAAGATTTTCTTTGGTGGGCAACAGCATGCTCCCACAACAAGGGGATGCCTTTCTCCCTACTCCCCATCACCCAGACCCTCACCACAGATGCATCAGACTACACTTGGGATGCACACCTGGACAGCAGGTGCATACAGGGCCAGTGAAGCCCACAGCAAATCCCTCTGCACATCAGTCAAAAAGAGATGATGGCTGCGCAGCACGCCTTGATAGCTTTCAAGCCTCTTCTCTCACCAGGGGCTCTCCTGATCAGAACAGACAACACCACTGTGATGTGGTACATCAACAAGCAGGGAAGGACTCATTCCTACCCTCTATGCAGGCTGGCCATGACACTTTGGCACACAGCCTCTGCCATGCAACTACACCTGTTAGCACAACTCCTACCAGGCTCTCTCAACTCTCTGGCAGACCAATTAAGCAGAAATCTTCTGGACCCACATGAGTGGCAACTACAGAGGTATCTTCACCCTAATAACTCAGAAATGGGGAACCCCGAAGGTCGATCTATTTGCCTTCCACATCAACCATCAGCTCAGCAAATTCTGCACCAGGGAGCATGACTGCATGGTATGGAAAGTGGATGCCCTGTCCTTCCCCTGGGTCAATCTATCAGTCTGTGCCTTTCCTCCCCTACCTCTCACCCCCAGGGTACTGGTCAAAATAAGGGAGGAAAAACAAGGAAAATTCTTATAGCTCCAGACTGGCCCCGGCAGCACTGGTACCCCTTGCTGTGCAGCCTGTCCCCGCTAGCCCCGTGGCATCTTCTTCCAGATTCCAAACCTCCTGACCTAGGGGGAAGGCAAATTCATGAATCCCCAATTGCAGGCACTCAATTTGACAGCTTGGCTTATTCCCTAACCCCTGATCAATCTGCCAACCTCAGTAAACAGGTTCTGGATGTTATACATGAGGCCGAATGCCCTAGCACTAGAAAGTCTTATGCTGACAAATGGAAAAGGTTATGCACCTGGATTCAGGCTAAGGGAGCCAATACGGCACACCCCTCCCTCCCTCTCATCCTGGATTACTTAGCTGACCTGCTACACAGTGGCCTCTTTTTTTTCCTCTATTAAAATTCATGCCTCTGCTATCTCTGCTCATTTTCCCACTGAGCAGCCCCTTTTCTCTCACCCTTTGAATAAACAGTTTCTAAGAGGGGCTAGCAACGTGAGGCCACCCAGAAGAGCACCAACCCCAGCTTGGGACCTTAACTTTGTGTTGGAAAAGCTCATCCTGCCCCCCCCCTTTGAACCAGCTTCTTCTGCAGAGCTAAAATTTCTCTCCTGGAAGACAGCTTTCCTTCTGTCCATCACTTCAGCCAGAAGAGTCTCCGAGCTGCAAGCACTCATGGCTGTGGAACCCTTCATCATCTTCCATGCTGACAGGGTATCCCTCAGGACTAACCCATCCTTCATGTCCAGGGTGGTGTCCAGTGTGGCTCTCAACCAATGCATTCATTTGCCCACCTTTTTTCCTACTCCCCAGAACAAGGGGGAAAGTATCCTGCACTCTCTAGATGTGCACAGACAGCTCAGATTCTATCTAGACAGGACTAAATCCTTCAGAAAGTCTGATCAATTGAGGGTTAGCTTTGCTACAGGGGCAGAAGGCAAAGCCATCGCCAAACAAACCATTTCCAAATGGATAGCACACTGCATCCATTTCTGCTACAAACAACATGGAAGGCCTCCCCCCAAGGGGGTCAGGACTCACTCCACCAGAGCAGCCTCCACCTCTGCAGCTTTCCTCAGAGGAGTCCCCTCCAGGGACTTCCTAGAGGCTGCCACCTGGACATTTGTTCACACTTTTACCAAACATTCCACCTGCCTCTCTTCTCCGAATCCAGGACAGGGTTTGCCTCTGCATTCTTGCAGGACATCCTAGCCACCCCCTAGTTTCCTTGACTGCCTCCACCCATTTCCTCAGCTTTGGGAATCAACTCAAATGTGATGACTGCAACAGTGAAACATGAAGAACATAGTACAGTCGTGTACACTTACTATAAATGTAGATGTTCGAGTGTATTCACTGTTGCAGTCCTGGTTTCCCTCCCTCTAGCCCCCTTTTTTCTTCTCTTTCCTTACAAGGGACATATTGGTATTTACTTTCTACTGGTGGAGTTCTTCCACCAGAACCTGGCTCCTACATGGAGGCTCCTTTCAGGCTAGGGCAAGAAAAACTGATGTAATGGCATCACCTGCCTTTCTTTATACTACTGACGTCAGTCCTGAAGTGACAACAACCGACACAAAAATACTAAGTGTCAGAAAAATATGCATTAATGTGTGTGCTTAATGCTGATTAGAAATTAAATAAGTTAACACGTTTTTTCATTCTATTTTATATGCACTGTTTTATATACAGTTGAGTTTCATATGAGACTAAAAGATGCTTTTTGAAACTGCAGTGAGCTTTCTGAAACTTGCAAGATGCCCTCTGACCTAGTAATTGCTAGCACAACAATATTCATGTTTATGCCTTTTGGAAATGTACTTGAGAAGCAGGTGATTATCTGCTAGGTCAGGAAGAAATGAATGAACAATGCTATATTCTGTAATGTAATGATTTTAAACAATCAGCTCTGTTGGAAGTATGAGAACATGCACAGCTGCAGAAGTTAGAGATAACATAGACAAAGGACTGTTAGAGAAATGAACTGCAATCTATACTTGCTTTGTGATCAAATTAGCCATAGTACCTTGAATGGTAACATTGCATATATCTAACCGGTGGTAGCCAAGGCCACGTTGTTTTTCTTAGGAAGTTTCTCACAAAAATTGATAGTACAAGCAGAATATTGTAAAAACAATCACTACGAAATGATGATGACAAAACTTGTGATTCACTACGTCAGCTCGGTAGGCAATGTCTTATTAGAAAATGTATAAAAATGCCTGCATTTCCTGATTCTAGTTAGACAAACTCTGTATTAGCACGTTTTTGTCTCCTTGCTGCAAGATTAAAGTGCCTTAACCTAAACCTACCGTGTATTGATCATTTTTAAAGTATATTTTTCCTTTGACAGTTTGGTCCTTTGAGCCGGAAATATCTCTCACTCTAGGCTCAGGTCAGAATTGGGCCCGGTGGCATGTACCCGTACGGAGAAGTGGCCACATCGGCTCTTCTGCTTTGAAAGACCTCCGACTGAATTGTCGTTCGAAAGAGGCCAGCCACTGTTTCTGATCTGGGATTGGAGGACGAGTTAACGTTCCGGTGGATCAACACATGGAGGGTCAGGTAAGGAGGAATTTACCTTTTTTTCTGTTTTAGATCAGGGACTTGTTACAGTATTGTTTTGTCAGGGTGATTTGCATGTGCAGATCAGGAACAAAAAGATTGCTGTCTTGTCAAAGATCAGGGAAACAGAATAGGTAGGCAGTTATTCTAGATAAACTGTGAAAAGGTGTAAAATCATGGTATCACATGATAAAAAGGGTTACGTAACAATTTCTAACTTAGCTAAGGCAACATGGGAAATCAGTGCGCGAAAAGTTCCTGAGACCCACCCTTAACCAAAGACGCGAAATATATGCAATTACAGCGTGCCGATAATGTTAGGTATTATACAAAATGGGTTGATAAATACAAATTTGACGGTAATTTAGATAAACCTTCACTTATTAAACTTGTTAGACAACTTAAAACAGACGCGAAAGGTCAGCTAAAAAAGCAACGACAATTAGGAGTCCCTCAGGCACACAGGTGGCTTGAGGAAGCAAACCGCAGGGAGCAAAAGATTAAAAATTCAAAAGCAATGTTCTTAGATAAAGAAGACAATAACTTGGTAATAGCAGCAGCCCCTCCTCCGCCCCCTCCGCTTCCCTTACCAGAATATGAAGTGAGTGGACAAGCTGATCCACCTCCGCTATACCCAGGCTGTTCCTGCAAAACCAAAACCGTTTGTTAGAGATCCTATCGAGACCAGGTCTTGAACATGCAACTTAAGAGGGGATATTGAATTGTATGAAATGAATAAAAATTCACAAGCTATGAGTGAAGAAGAGATATGTCCACTTATAGAAGTACCAATTCCGCAGGCAGGACAGGCAGGACAGGACCCAACTCTTCTAGTATATAGACCGTGGACACCGGAAGACATCCAGAAAGCCACAGAGGGAATTCCCCATCCAAAAGTTAATTTTAGAAAATTCTTAGAAGACTTACTGGGCATGAGGTTAAGTTACCATTTAAATGGAGAGGAAGTAGAGAAAGTAGTTAGATAAATCATAGGTCCAGATTGGCACATGATCAGTGGCAACTGGAATCCCCGTGATGCAGAGCTTAGACCACTCCCACATAGTAACGCAGAACTGGACAACAGAGTGAAAGGTCTGGCAGACCGAATCTTTGAGAAATGGAAGCCTAGGGGTGATTGGACTTGCATTAATCAATGCATACAACAAGAAGGTGAAACTGTTGATAGATATTATGCCAGATTATTAGAATGTTTTAATAACCATTGTGGAATGCAGGTACCAGAAGACCAAACACATGATTCCCCATATGAGCAACAGTTAAAGAATGCATTTTTAAAAGGTAGTATTGCACCTATTAGCAGCTTTATTACAAAGCACATGGTAGATCATCGTACAAGTAGATTACAGTCACTACTTGAATATGCAAGACATGCCGAAAGGCATTTTAATAGCAAAAAGAAAAAGAAAACTCAAGTATTTGCAGTAGAAGACGGATCAGAAGTCTTTGTAGTACAAACTGGGAAGAAGGGTAAGAAAAATACCCAGGGAAATAAGCAATCTGATAAACGATCAGAAGACTTTGAAGAGAGAAAGAAAAGGGGTGAATGTTTCAAATGCTGGAAAAAGGGACATTTAGCAAGGGATTGCAGGCAAAATAAGAAGGTAACCACAGAAGATAAGGAGGGTGAGGAAAGACTATATGATAGTCAAGAATCGCTGGATAGGAATAAACAAGAAAAGACAAATGCAAATGTGATAGAAAGGGTAGAGGATGTGACAGAAGAAATAGAGGATGTACATGAATTCACAGATAATGAAGAAAATGAAATTTTGGACTTAGCGTTATTGAGTCTAGAGCTCTACTTAGCAGACACAAAACCGGAAGTTACACTTCTGGTAGAGGGGAGGGAAGTTAAATTCCTGTGTGACTCAGGGGCTTCACGGACCCTGATACATCCTTCCAAACTACCAGAAAATTCAGAATCACTTGACTACATATTAGTGAAAGCAGCTAATGGACAGCTGTATCGGGAGCCACTCTCCCACAACATAGCGATAACTGACTCAGTTTCATGGATGACCCAGAAAAGCAAAATTGTTGTTTCTGCAAAATGCCCAGTGAATCTCTTGGGCAGAGACCTAATGCAGATATTTGGCATAGCCGTAGTTCCAACTATGCAGGGTATGGAGGCACAGCGACAAATGGATACTTTTGTAGTGCGACCGGAGGGTGAAACATTGTATTGGTACAGCCAGGACTTAGTTACGACTGGTCCAGGGGCAGTAACCAAAGAACTGATGAACGTAGCCATCAGTAAATCCCCCTCCTTTGACACTGATAAACAGCATTTGTTGCATTGCACTCTATATTACTGTAACAGACCAGGACCTGATAAAGAATATGAGCAAGAACTGTTTAGAAACCATGCTAACAGATTAGTATTAAGAAATTTGTACTGGGGCACAGAAGGAAACAGTGTAGTAAGCTGTTCATTGCCCCAGGAATTCCTAGCACTTTACAAATCTAATCGATTACCACATGTAAGTTTAACTAAAGATGAAATTTGAAGTGGGCAGACCTAGGAGAAAAAGTCACAAGGTGGGAAGTCACAAGGTGGGAAAAGCAGACAGAGTTAGAATTTTCTGAACAGGGAGTACAAAAGCAGAAATTAAACTGGATAATGCAGACACACCCAGCTGTACACTCACAGGCAAGTGAGGATAGCTGAGTAGCACTCTTGCTAGAGGAAGAGGAAAAAGCCTTACGAGACATACCAGAGACTCTCTGGTCAACAGGGAAATCAGATGTAGGACTTATTCGTACAGCAGGACCGGTTATTATCACACCAAAATCGGCATTTAGACCTCAAAAGAGACAGTATTCCTTAAGAAAGGATGCAGAGATAGGAATCAAACCTATAATAGCAGCCTTACTTAAGGAAGGAGTCTTGATAAAATCTCCTGATTCACCATGTAATACACCCTTATTTCCTGTTAGGAAAGCAAACGGAGAATGGCGTATGGTCCAAGATTTACAAGCTGTAAATGATGCAGTTATACCCAGGGCAGCTACGGTGCCAGATCCACACACTTTATTGAATGATTTGAAACCTCAACAAAAGTATTTTTCTGTGGTAGATATTAGCAATGCATTTTTCTCAATACCGATACACCCTGACAGCCAATATTGGTTTGCATTTACATTTCAGGGGAAACGGTATACATATACGAGACTACCACAGGGATATTGTGAAAGTCCAACAATATTCACACAAGAAATGGCAAGTAACCTGGCTGGATTTATCCCACCGAAAGGCAGTCAGATTTTACTTTATGTAGACGACATTCTGCTGGCAGCCCCCACCCAGCAATAATGCAGAGAGGATACCATAGCATTATTACAATTTTTAGCCACTCAAGGACACAAGGTAAACAAAAACAAACTGCAACTTTGGAAAAAACAGGTCAAATACCTGGGATGTGTAATATCCAAAGAAGGCAGAATATTAGATGAAGATAGAAAAACAGCAATATTACAAGCATCTAAAGCAACTACCAAGAAGGAAATGATGTCCTTCCTGGGTACTACTAACTTTTGTCGGAGTTGGATTCCAAACTATGCCTTGGAATCTGCTCCACTGACTAACTTGATATTCAAAAAGCCGATGGCAGTACAAGATTTATTACAGTGGACACCAGAAGCAGAATCAGCTTTCTGCAAACTGAAACAACTGATAGCTTCTTCCTTAGTTTTAGGATTACCAAACTATTATAAACAATTTTTCCAAACTGTAGACTGTAAGCAAGGTTATATGATATCAGTGTTAACACAACAGCATGGAGACAAACAATGCCCCATAGCTTATTATTCATCACAGCTAGACCCAGTGGCACGATCCTTGCCCCACTATGTACAAGCAGTAGTCGCAGCTGCAATGGCAGTGCAGGCTTCAGCCTCAGTAGTATTGTTCTACCCTCTCACATTGAGAGTGCCTCATGCAGTTGCGATTATTTTACTGCAAGAAAAAGTAGCACATCTTTCTTCTGCTAGACATCTTTCCTGTATGACTATACTGTTGAGCCAACCTCATATGACAATTGAACGATGTACAACTTTGAATCCGTCAACCTTGCTTCCAACCCCTGCAGATGGCAAACCACACTGCTGCCTGCAGGAGATTGAGCAAAAGACACTACCTAGAAAAGATCTCACAGATGTTCCCTTGGATGATGCTGAGGTGACATACTATGTGGACGGCTTGTGCAGGAGGGGTCCTACAGGACAGAATCTAGTGGGGTATGCAGTAGTTTCTGATACAGAGATTTTAGAAGCAAAGTCTTTACCACACAACTTATCTGCACAAGCAGCAGAATTGATTGCTTTGACAAGGGCATGTACCTTGGCAAAAGGTAAGAGAGTGAACATTTTTACTGACAGCCAGTATGCTTTTTCTACTGTACATGTTTTTGCGCAGCAGTGGAAAAATAGAGGAATGATAACATCTACTGGTAAACCAATTAACCATACGCAATTTATTTTAGACTTGTTAGACTCTATTCAGTTACCTCAGAAAGTAGCTATTTGCAAATGCATAGCTCATACCAAGCAACAGGATAGAATTTCAAAAGGTAATGCAAGGGCTGATACAGCTGCAAAACAAGCAGCTTCAGCTTCAGAAGCTTTTCTTTTGAGTGAAGAACTACAACCATCTGAGATTTTAGACCTAGAAATGTTAAAAACAATGCAGACACTTACTACAAATGTAGAAAAACAAAAGTGGATAAAACGAGGAGCAATCCTTGAGAATGGACTGTACATCTCCAAAGAAAAGAAACCGATTTTACCATCTAACTTGTTTAGATATGCAGCTTTGTTGAGCCATGGGCAGTGCCATGTCTCAACAGGGGGGATGGTACACTTAGTGAATCGAGTGTTTACGACGTATGGATTTACAAACTACACAAAAAAATTTTGTGCAGCATGCCATGTTTGTAACAAGCATCATGCACAAGGGGCATTAAAACCTAAGCAAGGGAGTTTCCCTACACCACTGTATCCGTTCCATACTATTTGTATGGATTTTATAGAGCTGAACAAATGTGAAAATAAGAAGTACTGCCTTGTCATTATAGATATGTTTTCCAAATGGGTGGAAGCTTTTCCAACTAAAAATCCAGATGCAGCTACTGTTGCAAAAGTCCTCGTTAAAGAAATTATTCCTAGATTTGACATACCGGAAAAGATTTATAGTGACAATGGCACACACTTTGTAAATCAAACTATACAACAACTTAGCCGTTATTTCAGGATTTCTCTGAAAAAATCATTGCGCATACCACCCCCAATCTGCAGGATTAGTAGAGAGGCATAATGGGGTTTTGAAAAACAAGCTTAGAAAATTGATTAGTGAGACACAAAAGAACTGGGTGCACTGTTTACCGCTCTCACTGTTGAGCATGAGAACTGTTCCAAATGCAAAAGGATTAACTACTTTTGAAGTTCTGTTTGGGAGGGCATATTATACACCTCAATGGAAACCTCTCATGCCTGCAGAGCAGGAGGCTGACAGTTCACTTGCAGGGTATATGAGGCGATTTTTGAATAACAAACTTTTGCAATTAAATTCTGTTTCAAATAAAGAGCAAACCAGACCATCAGAAGCAGCAGTAGCCCCAGGCGCATGGGTCTGGGTGAAGGTTGTGAAGAAAAAGAACTGGAGTTCTCCGAAGTGGGAAGGGTCGTACCAGGTACTACTGTCAACACCCACTGCAGTCAAGATCACAGAGCGAGCGTCCTGGATTAATTTGACACATTGTAAACTGGTTAAGAACTTTGAACTGGACAAAAACCTTGATACTGTTGTACAATGATAACAAAATGACCAGGTATAGAGCAAACAGAGATACAGAACAACCTCAGAAAACTTGCATAATTATTCTGATAGCTATACTGATAACATTGATCTTTTTGTTGTGGCCTTTCCTTTTCCCAGCCACAAAAGTTGAACTGATCAAACGTGATGAGCCGAACATAGACTGGCACCCGAACCTTAATACTTATCAGGCAATTACACGTGTGTATGCTGAGACTTTTAATGTTTCGAATTGCTGGATTTGCACAGCCATACCAACAGCAAACAGGGGGTTATTAATGACTGCAGTCCCCCTAGGGGTCAATGAGACCTGGGAAAATTTGGTTTATGACACCGTAGCTATCAAAGCACATGATAAGGTAGCACTGTATTTGCCTGTGACACAAAAGGGAATTGTATGTTTTTATAAGAATGACACAATTTAAGTGGGTTGGAGCAGGTGCAATGTGACTGTACATTACAAATGTTATACCAAAGCAAACAGAATAGATACAGTTTGTAATTCGAATTATGACTCATTTTTGAGTCCATGCATAAGACTATTGATGAAGTGCAGCGTAATCCTGTAGTTTTTAAGCAGCTGTCTGTAATAGATAGGAAAATGTTTCATGCAGGGCAGCCATTTCGTAGCAAAGTAACTACTAAGGTAGAGGATTGTTATTTTGTGTGTGGTAAGAAAGCATATAAATGATTACCTGAGAATTGGTCCGGCAGTTGTTTTTTGGGGTACCTGGTTCCGGCCATATGACACACTGCAGTTTTGCCTCAGGGAAATATTCGAAATACCCGAGATGTAGCCAAGAAAGCTGTCAGGAAGCCTGAAAATCCAGTGGGATGGATCGAGGCGGGCTGGAAAGACCATCATACCGTGGGTACCAAGCTGACGCACATGGACTTGAGTGATGCTGTCCTATCGTGGGCAGGCATATTACCTGCATATGGCACAGTAAAATCAATTTGGGAGCTGTGAAAACTGTCTAAACTTCTCAAAGTAATGAGTAATGCAACTTCTTCTGCTCTTGAATTGATAACTGATGAACTGAATGCTATGAGAACTGTAGTGCTCCAGAACCATATGGCTCTTGACTTCACCCTAGCGGCGAGAGGTGGTACATGCGCTTTAATCAAAGAAGAGTGTTGTGCGTATATACCTGATCATCAACATGAGATAAACGACCACCTTGAGGTGATACAGCAGGTGTCGGCCATGACCAAACCAGGCCCAAATCCTCTGACGGACTTTTTCCAGAATTTGTTTGGGGGGTGGGGTTCCATCCTAATGAACATCCTAATTGCCATTTGTGTGGGGATTACTCCTATTAGGAGCATGTATTTGTTGTGGTATTCCCTGCATGAAAAAGTTAATCAAAGTATTTATAGATATATTAGTTTCTGAGACTTTGTATCAAAGTACTGAAATTGAAGAATTGTTAGAATGTGAAACACTTTCATAAGTTTAAACTGAATGACTCTCTTGACTGCAAATCCTGAATGGAAGAGGTTAGGAGAAGAAGCAAACTGTTTATTCTTTTGAAAATAGAATTAAAAAGTATTAACAGGGGGGAAATGTCAGAAAATGTCAGAAAAATATGTATTATAATGTATAATGTATAATTGTTAAAATATGTATATGTGTGTGCTTAATGCTGATTAGAAACTAAATAAGTTAATACGTTTTTCATTCTATTTTATATGCACTATTTTATATACAGTTGAGTTTCATATGAGACTAAAAGATACTTTTTGAAACTGCAGTGAGCTTTCTGAAACTTGCAAGATGCCCTCTAACCTAGTAATTGCTAGCACAGCAATATTCATGTTTATGCCTTTTGGAAATGTGCTTGAGAAGCAGTTGATTATCTGCTAGGTCAGGAAGAAATAAATGAAACAATGCTATATTCTGTAATGTAATGATTTTAAACAATCAGCTCTGTTCGAAGTATGAGAACATGCACAGCTGCAGAAGTTAGAGATAACATAGACAAAGGACTGTTAGAGAAATGAACTGCAATCTATACTTGCTTTGTGCTCGAATTAGCCATAGTACCTTGAATGGTAACATTGCATATATCTAACCGGTGGTAGCCAAGGCCACGTTGTTTTTCTTAGGAAGTTTCTCACAAAAATTGATAGTACAAGCAGAATATTGTAAAAACAATCACTACGAAATGATGATGACAAAACTTGTGATTCACTACATCAGCTCGGTAGGCAATGTCTTATTAGAAAATGTATAAAAATGGCTGCATTTCCTGATTCTAGTTAGACAAACTCTGTATTAGCACGTTTTTGTCTCCTTGCTGCAAGATTAAAGTGCCTTAACCTGAACCTACCGTGTATTGATAATTTTTAAAGTATATTTTTCCTTTGACACTAAACCTCTGGTATTCGGGCCGGTCAAGGGCTACCCTGGCAGGGATAACACAAATGTGATGATTGGAACAGTGAATACACTTGTACATCTACATTTATGGTAAGTGTACACAACTGTACTTTCCACCCAGTCAAAGAGAACAGGCAACTCTAGAAGTACAAAAGTTGCTAGAAAAAAAGAGTCATCCAGACAGTTCCTGCAGACTAAATAGGATCCGGAACTTACTCAAGATTCTTTTTAGTTCCATAGAAAACAGAGGACTGGAGACCCATCCTGGATCTCAGCAAATTAAACAAGTCAGTAAGAAAGTCAAAGTTCCAGATGCTAACACTGCAATCGTTGCTCCCTTTTCTGGGACAAGGCCATTGGATGTGCTCTGTAGTCCTCCACGATGCTTACTACCACATAAAAATGGACAGGCGATCCAAGAGTCATTTGCACTTTCGGCTGGGTGCCAGTCACTTCCAGTTTCAAACGCTGCCCTTTGTTCTCACTACAGCCCCCAGAGTATTCACCAAGTGTATGGCAATAGTCACGGCTCACTTGAGACCCCTAGGATTTTAAGTGTTTCCATACCTAGAAGACTAGCTCCTAACCACTGCCACCGATCATCTACTAACAAAAGTGAGGGACACCACCTTACAGCTCTGCTCTCACTTAGGAATCACAATAAATTACAAAAAAAATCTGCCTTGCTGCCATCTCAGTGTATTGCTTTTATAGGAGCCGATCTAGATACAACAAAAATTATGGAAAAACTTCCCCCGAAAAAGTTTAAGTCCTACAACAACAGGTCATAATCCTACTTTCCAAGAAAAATGCACAAGCAGGAACAGTCCTGACAGTCTTGGGGACCATGGCAACAGCTATAAACTTGATTCCATTAGCACAGCACATCTACATATGAGAATTCTGCAGTGGCTACTGTTTACTCAGTGGTCCATGCAGGAACTACCTATGTCCCACCAAATTTTGATAACAGAATCTTGCAAAAAAGACCTTCGTTGGTGGCTTCACTCCATTCATGTGACATTAGGTCGACCCTTTGTTCTTCCACAGCCTTTAGCCACAGTGACCATGGATACTTCCCAGATAGGGTGAGGGGGCATTACCTGGGAAGGACAGTCCAAGGCACTTGGCAAGATCAAGAGGTCCATTCGCATATCAATGTCCTAGAGATGAGAGCGGTGCTTTTAGTGTTGCAAGTATTCAAAGACTCTCTTCCACTAGGATCTATTACAGTACAGACAGACAACATGTCGTTGTGTGGTACATAAATAAACAAGGAGGAATCAGGTCTTACCTCCTTTGTCGAGAGGCCCCGAAAGTATGGCAGTGGGTGACCTCCTTCCAATGCTTTCTGATAGCAACACACATCCCAGGTAAATCCAATGTGATAGCAGACAAACTCAGCAGATCAATTCTGATGACTCATGAGTGGTCCCTAAAACAAGAAGTAGCGGAAAAGATTTTCCGCAAATGGGGCCATTCTTGCTGCAACCTTTTTGCCATGTCCATGAATGCCAAATGCAGGAGCTATCTTGCCCTTATCCCCCCTCCAGGGGAGGTGCCAATGGATGCACTTGTTCACGATTGGCCCTCAGGTCTCCTCTATGCCTTTCCTTCCTTTCCGTTGATACACAAAGTTCTTCAGAAAGCCAGTTTCCTGGGAGGGAATTTGATTCTCGTCTCTCCATACTGGCCTCATCAGATCTGGTTCCCCTTCCTTTGGCCTCATTTCAAGAAGAGTTGTGGATTCTGGACCCAGTTCCAGACCTTCTGAATCATGCATCAGGGATGCTGCACCTTTCCCTCTGAACCCTCAAACTGACAGCTTGGCTGCTCCGATTACATACATAGCCAGGCTGCCTAACCTTTCTCCATCAGTGAAGCATATCCTGATCTCATCTCATAAGGCTTTAATGAGAACGTTATATATGAGCAATTGGAAAATATTTTCTTGTTGGGACTTGAATAATCCCATTGACCCCTTCTCTGCCCCAGTAGCTTCCATCTTGAATTCTTAGCAAAGCTATTTAATGAAGGTGCAGCTGCAGCTACTATTTGAGTTTGATTAGAAGCGCTATCTAATTTCCATCTAGGTGAATCAGGCCTGAATGTGATGTCCCACAGACTTTGCAAGGTGTTTCATAAAGGCACTATTTTCTTAAGACCACCCATTAAAGCCCCTCCAGCACCATGGAACCTGAATTATGTCTTATCCCATTTAATCCTTCCCCCTTATGAACCTTCATCATCTTGTGATCTCAAGTATTTGACTTGGAAGATGATTCTTTTGATAGCCATTAATTCTGCTAGAAGAGTTTCAGAGCTACAATTATTGTCTATAAAGCCCCTACATACTTTTCCACAGAAACAGAGTATCCCTATGAATAAACCTATCATTTCTACCCAAAGTATGTTCAGAATCTAACTTGAACCAATCCAAAGAACTAACAGTTTTTTTCCACAACTATGGCAAGAAGGCAGAATATTCGCTACACCAACTAGAGGTACATAGACAATTATGTTTCTACTTACATAGGACAAAGGACTTCAGAAAATCTGACCAATTATTTTATCATTTTTCAGACTCCAAGAAAGGTGCTCCTGTGTCTAAAGTCACACTTTCAGAATGGATATCAGATTGTATTACCTTTACTTACCAATCTCGAAACAAAGAACTCTGTCATGAAGTAAAAAATCATTCTACAAGAGCCATAGCAACCTCTTCTGCTTTTCGGGCAAGACTTCCAATTGATACCATTTGTGCTGCAGCAACATAGGCAAAGCCTCATACCTTTGTCACTCATTACAAAGTGAATTTGGTCTCCAGGAACAGGACCTCTTTTGGGTCCACTCTGAAGTATATTCTCCCTTGAGCCACCCAAGAAAGATGGTGCTAGGGACACTGTCCGAACCAGTTAAGAACAAAGGTGAGATAGGACAACATCACATAAAGAAGTTATGTACTCACCATAACGTTCCATGTGTGTTGTCCATTTCACCTTCATTCTTACATTACCCCCCCCTCCTTTCCCCAGCCTTTGGCTTCTGGAAGATCAAGCTTATACAATTGGTAATTAATGTTCTCTGATCTTCTTGATTGCTGCATAAGGTATTCCATAGTTTATTTAGTACCTTTTTTATATCAGCAAACAAGATTTCGTGAGCTTTCCTAGAGCATGATGGGATAGGATTTTCACCCACATGCTAGTAGAAGACTCGAGCTTTGTATAAGGCCGAGTCATAACTGAGAATTGGTTCCAAACCAAACTAGTTAAGAATGAAGACGAGATTGAGAACACACAAGGAATGTTATGGTGAGTATATAACTTCTTTTTTTCTGTGAGTTGTTAATGTAAATGGAAGGATCAACTCAATTCTGCTTCATATATATATATATATATATATATATATATATATATATATATATGTGTATATATATATATATATATATATATATATATATATATATATATAAAGAAAACCATGCCAGCACTCCATAAGTTAAATGCTACGCTGTTAAAAATAACGAGTATAGCAACAATATAGAGAACAACAGCAGCAACAACCATGCAATCCTTCTCAACAAAAACGATTCAAAAATAGAACGACACTTATAATGTCCACGTAAAAATCTGGTTTAATAAGTGCACTCAATAGGTAAGCGCTTTCACTTTATAGCATCATCAGACCTTATAACAAACTGAGCACAAAACAATTAAAAAGATAGAGCATCCAATCAATTTGCTTAGACTATGACATCACGTCCTGACTGATTCCACTACTTTGTTACAGAGCCTCTAGTGGATAAACACGGTAAAAGCCTTATATCAAACAAACATAATAGAAGCACATACCATACTAATATAATATAACAAATACTTTAAAATTAGTTTGCTTCCAAACTTAAATATTATAAATGCTCGAACATTAATCCATAGTTTATGCACGTTTAAAATCAAAAATCAATGACAAGCAAAAGAAGGATCATATTTACATCGAAGGCACGAACTATACATCTATTATGTTCTGCTTAGTATATAAACAATGCAAGAGCAGATCACTTCTAAACGAAATCTGCAACTCTTTAAAACAGTAAAAGGTGCATTACAGCCCATAGCTCAAATAAACACTGTACGCAACACACGGAATCTGGTACATCAAATTAGACATTCTAAAGATGTACCTATCTTTCCTAAATGTACATGTCCCTGCATCTATAACATAAAAATTAAAAACACTAGCCGCATAAACCCATCCTTAAATTACTGGTTCCTAGATCTAGTCTATAAACAATACATCTGAGTTATGCAATGCTTACCATTACCTCAGCCCATCATACTTACATAAAATAAACAAAGTAATAAAGCAGTCACATAAAAACACTGCCTAACAGGGCTTTGCCCTTGAGCTAAACCCTATTACCTAATTGTGAACTACACAATGTGCACAAAATCTAATGCATTCTATCTAGCATTTCAGAAAGCAATCAGTCTCTATTAAGATCTATATACACGTGCATCTATCAAATGGGAACAAACCACAATACAAAGAACACTTCTATATGGCAAATTTTCAGAGTAAAAATGTATAAAGGAGATGCCACTGAATAACGGCATTAGTGGACATTATTGTAAACCTAAGACCCCAAATGCACGTGAATAACAGATGGCATACTAAACGGACAAATCAAACACCAAACAAGTGATGATTATCATTTGTTCATCTAATACACCACACAATGCCCACGTGTACTCAGGGTCCCACCTTAACTCATTTACTCTGGAGCAGCTCAGAAAAAGCTGCCTGCTTAATTCAACCATAGGAACAACAGTGCAGCATGAGCTCATTTTCAGAAAATCCATTTGTAATACTATACAGAAACAAATGTTCATAACTCTTTAACTATAAGAGCTACACTAAAAATGTAAACAGGAAAGTTGTTCAGCAGACACTGACCTTTCCAACAGTGTAAATGTTGATAGCGCATATCAAAGTCATTATTAAATATTTGGCAAGGAATGCTGATATTGTGCATATTTTTTACCTTTTTGGAAAAGCAAAGCACAATATATTGGTCTATGTACCATGCAGACCCATACAATTTGAATTGCATTTGTTAGTATGAATGTCAGCTTTAAAATGATACCTTAACCATTACTGTGTGACGCTCCTTTCATGAGATATTCACAGAAATATGATTAATATATTATTTCTCATAATTGATAAATAAACAAAGCATAATATCTCATCACCTGTAACAGACAAAGCCTACATATCAGTGTAGAAGTTGTGCATCTGAATGTCAGCTTCAAAATTATGCATCATTTATGTGATTACCATGCTCCCTTGCAAAGATATGGGCATAATAATGAGAAATATTGTAAATGTATAATTTTCATATTTGTACAAGACTAAACAAACTGTGATATCTGTATGTGTGTACAGTTCACAGACACAGTTCTTTTACTATGTTGTAAGGAGTAACACTGTCTTCAAAATGATGTATACTTAATACATTCAGATGCTCTCTTGCAAAGTTATTTACCATAATATGAAAAAAAGACATAATTTCCACTACCTAAGTCCGAAACAAACTTTGATATCTGCACATGTGTCAAACATACAGGCACAATTCTTTTACCATGTTAGAACCAGCAATACCGTCTTCAAAATGAGATGTTACTTGGCACATTCAGATGCTCCCTTGCAAAGTTATTTACCAAAATATGAAAAAAATCATAATTTCCATAACCGTAAGTCCCAAACAAACTTTGCTATCTGCACATGTGTCAAACATACAGGCACAATTATTTTACCATGTTGGAACCAGCAATACTTTCTTCAAAATGAGATATTACTTGGCACATTCAGGTGCTCCATTGCAAAGTTATTTACCAAAATATGAAAAAAAAATCATAATTTCCATAACCTAAATCCCAAACAAACTTTGATATCTGCACATGTGTCAAACATACAGGCACAACCATGTTGGAACCAGCAATACTGTCTTCAAAATAAAATATTACTTGGCACATTCAGATGCTCCCTTGCAAAGTTATTTACCAAAATATGAAAAAAATCATAATTTCCATAACCGTAAGTCCTAAACAAACTTTGCCATCTGCACATGTGTCAAACATACAGGCACAATCATTTTACCATGTTGGAAGCAGCAATACTTTCTTCAAAATGAGATATTACTTGGCACATTCAGATGCACCAAAATATGAAAAAAAATCATAATTTCCATAACCTAAATCGCAAACAAACTTTGATATCTGCACTTGTGTCAAACATACAGGCACAATTCTTTTACCATGTTGGAACCAGCAATACTGTCTTCAAAATGAGGTATTACTTGGCACATTCAGATGTTCCCCTGCAAAGTTATTTACCAAAATATGAAAAAAAAATCATAATTTCTATAACCTAAGTCCGAAACAAACTTTGATATCTGCACGTGTCCAACATACAGGCAAAATTCTTTTACCATGTTGGAACCAGCAATACTGTCTTCAAAATGAGGTATTACTTGGCACATTTAGATGCTCCCTTGCAAAGTTATTTACCAACATATGAAAAAAAATCATAATTTCCATAACCTAAGTCTGAAACAAACTTTGATATCTGCACATGAGTACAACATTCTTTTACCATGTTAGAACTATCAGTACTGTTTCTTTTTCCTTCCCCATGTTACTGCTTCAAAGTTCCTAAAGATGACATGTTTGATCTTCGTAATACAAAATGGGTATGTTGCACTGAGCTGAAAAAGGGAACCTAAAGGCTCAAATCAAAAAACGTAGAGAAAGAGCGTTACAGTGCTACACAAGTTCATTGTAATGGGAGTTTCTGTGAAAGACTAATGTTTCAAAAATGGCCAGATCAGTCGTGAATGACATGCAGTTATAAAGGACTGTAACATTACGCAGTTATGCTATGGCTTACCTGGACACTAAAGTCAATGGCAAATAGGGGCAATGGCAGAATTAAGGTACAGGAAGAAATAATTGTGATTATTACAAAACTAATTATGGTACAGGTCCAACACCATACAGCATTTGTACGAGAGAAGCAAAGATGGCACCATCTTACCTTATTATCTGGTTGGGGGTGAAACAGTCTGTAGAAGATACTCACGCAGACAGATCTGTATATGTATGTATCTGTGTGTATATACAGGAAGGAAAAAAGCAGGGGTAGGCAGTTGATGAAGAATGAAAGGGGTTGCTTGCAATGATTCCAAGCAGAGAGAAACACAACCTGGCTGGTGCATTCATCAAACTGATAATGACTTCTGCTTATTTGAATAACACTGACAGCAGCTGAGACTTTCCCCAGAAAAGTGATAATGACTCACTGCTATATTGTAACTGCACATATTGCTAATGTGATAATGACCTTCATTTCATTACTGCAAAGGTATGCATGTTCAGACACAGGTGATAATTGCTGCACATAACCTGTTGAGTAGGCATCATATTACATTGTGCAGCTGTTATTTTTACACAGACTCATCATCAGTAAGGAGAAGACCTGAGTCATTCAGTGAAATAGTATAACACTTACATATTAATGAGCCCTTCCTCCCACCTAAATTCAACACACGACTGACAGGATAAATGCACAAAAAATATGGTAACTCCATGCCACTATTAAACCACCAAAATGAAGACATCTTTGCTAACAGTTTAAATTTTATGGGATAAACTCAAAACTCTCTGCGGGAATCCATACAGTGCAACTAATATTCACCTTTGTTATAATGCTTTGTGGAATTTGTGGAAAATGAGTATGAAGAGCAAGTGCAGAAGCTTGTAACTAATACACTTCCAGCAGAAGTAAAAGTAAAAGCCACTACATGAATCATTTTTAAAACAGATATTTTTAATTTTACCACAGCACCTGGTTCAAAAGGACAAAAACTCACTTTTCCCACAACAATGTACAAATCTCTTGGAAGGATATGATTCCTGATAGGAGGTCAGTCAATAAGAGTACCCCAGAGGAAGGTCTTACCAGCCTTCAGAAACCTCAGTGGCAGAACTTAGAACCTTGATGTAAATTAGGAATGCACAGAGAAACAGCTTATTCCAGAGCTAATGATCTGAGACAAGTAATGTAGCACTGCTAAGACAGAAGCTGTGAAGGGGTCCAAATATTTGGAAGCAACTCACAAAGAAAATGCACCCTTTCACTGTTGTACATGTTTCTAGTACTAGACCTCTGGGTAGAAGTAACTATTTGGACTACTTTGGCAGAGCACTAGAGTCCCTAGCCTCTAACTGGAGCAAATTAAAGTTATAAGAGGTAATTTAATGATAAAGCTGCACTGGCAGTTTCATATAACTAAGAATGGTATGATTTAGTCCAGCTCACAAAACATTCCCAGAGTTAGCCTCTCCCCATTATCAACAATACATGGCACATAAGGGCAACTCTGAATCTCTGAAAGCCCACATAAAATCAGACAAAAAGCAGGGACAAACATTAACCAACACCAGCACATATGAGAGAGCTTTGTCTGTAGAAACAACTGATGCTACAGGGATTATCTTCAAAATGAGGTATTACTTAGCACATGCTCCCTTGCAACCAAAAAGCATAATTTCCATAACTTAATCTTATGCTGTCTGAGTATGTACAAACACCAAAATTAAACATCTTCCCAGTGATCCCTCTCACAGGTTGCTCTGCCATACACAAGCACCATAATGCAACATTTCCATCAACAACCCCTTGAGCAGCCCTTCCAAGTATGCACAACAGCCAACATATGATAATTGGACGTCTAACTTAGTACAGTTAAACTGTATTTTCTGTATTATTTTAAAGACTGTAACATTTTTGTAATACTTTGGAGCTTTCTCCCAGGCCTCTGCTGAAAATGGGCTCCAACCCAGTCAGACTTTTCCCAGTAATCAAAGGTCAGTAAATAAGCAAGCATGCAAACAGTGTGCTTGTGCGCTGACAACTTGAAGGGAAAACTGTAACACCTGTCACTTACTATAGCATGCAGTGAAACAAGCACGCTAAATTCAAAAATACTTTCTCATTCATCCTGGCTTATATTTTTTAATGCATTTTTTAATGCATTACGTTACAGAGACTGTTTTTCTAAAGTGCTCCACAGTAGAGTGCAGTTTCCAAACACGTGTTTATATGCAAAAAAAAATTATCTGCAACTTCACCTGGTTTAGCAAGATCTAACACTAACTGTGAAGAGAAGTACAAACAATATACATTCAATGGACTACGGGATTCTTACATTCTGCATCAGTTCACCAATGAAAAAATCATTTCTCCTTGTGAAGAAGATTCTCCAGCTAGGCACTATAGCATGTTTTTAGACACTCAAATAATAGAATTCTGTAACACATTTATCTACCAGACCTTCTCTCATCTGCATAGCTTCAGTTCTCTCTGAAGAAATGACTGAACTACTACAACAAATATTGAAATACAAAACAAAACCTGATAACCATGCAAAATAAATAAAGATGCCATCAACAAGTAACCAGGTAATTTAGGCCACCAAGCTTATAAAGAGGAAATCAAATTTTGTGTCTTTTGGGTTTTCCCGGTTAGGGGTCGCCACAGCGGAACTCTGGTCCGCTAATGATTGGTAGTTGATTTTTATGTGCCGAGTTACCAGCCCTGACACACAACCTTCAACGAAGGTACATAAAGAGGAAATCAAATAATAATACTAAATAAATAATCCTACGGAGGACGTTTCTGTTACGAGGAGGAAACACAAAAATAACCCGCTTCAAATGGTTTTGCCCATGTCTTTTCCCCCCTGTACTAAATTAACCCATCAGAATGAAATTGAAGCAAAGTTTTGGCTAAAATATGCTACCATGTTGTTTTTATAATATTATACACAGTAAGACCCACAGTTTAGACTATGTAGCCCACTCTTCACACACTACACCAGTTATCAATGTAATAGTTGTGAACTAGACCATTTTACTTTAAAAGCGTATGTGCATGACATAATGCAATCAATTCCGACAGACAGTGTGTTAATTTTTTATCGAAAGAGCAGTTTAAGCATAGAATTCCAACAGACAAGTACAGTACCTCACCACTTAGGGAACGGCAGGAAAAGGTAGTTGTTGCGCTGAGCTGACCGGGAACTCTACACTGCAGTGGCTGATTGGAAACTCCTGTTAGTGCCGATATGGCAGTCCATGAAATCGTTGACTGGTGAAAATGTAGAGGATCCAATAGCAGGTAAAATCTCCAGTTCTTTGCTGAAAGAAAGGAAATACCTGCTACTGGACCCTCTTTTTATTAGGGGAGAACAAAAGAACTTTAGGTTGGGGTTGGAGGTGTTATGCAAGTGGTGGCTTGGAATGCAAGAATCAGATTGGCCGCCACAACTTGCTTACCAAGAAATTTTAAAACGCATTTTTTAGAAAGAACTTCAATGGGAACTTAATGTTAAAACACACTGAATCATAACTAGATAAGATAAATTACATATTCAGTTATGATTTCAGAGTGTTTTACATTAAGGTGAGCTACAAACCTACTGCACACTTTCTCTCGCTTGTGGAAGGCACTCGGGGGTAAATGCTTTAAATTTATATCTTCTCATGGCGCACTCGGGCTTAAGCACACAGGTGCCATGAGAAGGTACTCGGGGTTAATGAGTTAACTCTTCCATCATTACCTAACTCGCATACTCTTCGTTTTAAGAAATGGCCTGATCGAAGCCCTCTCATTCAGTCCTTTTCCTGAATCGGCTCTAAGACGTATGATCCATTTAACTTCTTTTTCTTCAGTAACATTACTAACATTACCTCCCCTTAAATTAGTTGAAATAATCTCTACAACCATAAATTCAAAGGTATGTTGATGCCCAGTTAGCATCACATGCTTTGCCAATGCATTAGTTACTAAACCTGTTCTAATATTATAAAGGTGCTCCCTGATTCTATTTCTGAAACATCTATCTGTCTTTCCTACATAAAAGGATTGACAGGCTACACATACCACAAGATATACCATGTGCTGGGTGTTTCAGAAATAGAATCAGGAAAAGGACTGAATGAGAGGGCTTCGATCAGGTCATTTCTTAAAACGAAGAGTATGTGAGTTAGGTAAGGATGGAAGAGTTATGGTGGGACCCTGAGTACACGTGGGCATTGTGTGGTGTATTAGATGAACAAATGATAATCATCACTTGTTTGGTGTTTGATTTGTCCGTTTAGTATACCATCTGTTATTCACGTGCATTTGGGGTCTTAGGTTTACAATAATGTCCACTAATGTCGTTATTCAGTGGCATCGCCTTTATACATTTTTACTCTGAAAATTTGCCATATAGAAGTGTTCTTTGTATTGTGGTTTGTTCCCATTTGATAGATGCACGTGTATATAGATCTTAAGAGAGATTGATTGCTTTCTGAAATGCTAGATAGAATGCATTAGATTTTGTGCACATTGTGTAGTTCACAATTAGGTAATAGGGTTTAGCTCAAGGGCAAAGCCCTGTTAGGCAGTGTTTTTATGTGACTGCTTTATTACTTTGTTTATTTTATGTGAGTATGATGGGCTGAGGTAATGGTAAGCATTGCATAATTCAGATGTATTGTTTATAGACTAGTTCTAGGAACCAGTAATTTAAGGATGCGTTTATGCGTCTAGTGTTTTTAATTTTAAATTTTAATTTTTATGTTATAGATGCAGGGACATATAAATTTAGGAAAGATAGGTACATCTTTAGAATGTCTAATTTGATGTACCAGATTCCGTGTGTTGCATACAGTGTTTATTTGAGCTGTGGGCTGTAATGCACCTTCTACTGTTTTAAAGAGTTGCAGATTTCGTTTAGAAGTGATCTGCTCTTGCATTGTTTATATACTAAGCAGAACATAATAGATGTATAGTTCGTGCCTTCGATGTAAATATGATCCTTCTTTTGCTTGTCATTGATTTTTGATTTTAAACATGCATAAACTATGGATTAATGTTCGAGCATTTATAATATTTAAGTTTGGAAGCAAACTAATTTTAAAGTATTTGTTATATTATATTAGTATGGTATAGGCTCTGTAACAAAGTAGTGGGATCAGTCAGGATGTGATGTCATAGTCTAAGCAAATTGATTGGATGCTCTATCTTTTTAAATGTTCTGTGCTCAGTTTGTTATAAGGTCTGATGAAGCTATTAAGTGAAAACGCTTACCTACTGAGTGCACTTATTAAACCAGATTTTTATGTGGACATTATAAGTGTCGTTCTATTTTTGAATCATTTTTGTTGACAAGGATTGCATGGTTGCTGCTGCTGTTGTTCTCTATATTGTTGCTATAAATATATATATATATATATATATATATATATGTATATACTTTGAGCAATAGTGCAGTCTCGCATCTTCAGTCAGGAATGCAGGCTAAGTGATTACAGTACCAGTTCTGATGTACAGGTGGAGCTGCGGACACTTATGTTTTTCATTGGGAGCAGTGCCTCATATTTGGGCCAACACAGACTATGGTATGGATAGATAATGAGATTTACTAAAATAGATGCTTTTGAATCCCATTATCTAGGCATAATGTAATATTCCCACCATATTTAGACATTTCTGGAGTAGCATCTGGATTTTTCTAGTTTGAATCTGCCTCACAGTATGATTTCATAATGGCGGCAGGCAAAAACCTAGCTTGAGTGTAGCATAATAGGATAGTAGAGGTTTACTACATTGCTACTGCAAGTCTTTTGGAAACCTGGGAATTATGTAAGACCAGTGCCATAAAAATTATAGCATATGTTAAAAAAGTATGTTTGTTTTATAGTTATCATCTGTTCTTCTTTTGGCTTTTCCTGGTTAGTGGTTGCCACAGTGGATCACCTGTCTGCTCATGATTGGCAATGGAGTTTTACAGTGTTGAGTTGCCAGCCCAGCACCTAACCTTCCACAGAAGGCACACACTCACACCTAGGGCCAATTTAGAGTGTCCAATCAACCTACAACATGTCTTTGGGAGGAAACCCACGTGACCACAGGGAGGACATGCAGACTCTGCACAGAGGGCACCCCAGCCGAGGATCGAACTGGAGAACCTCTTCTTGTGAGGCAGCAGTGCTAACCGCTGCACCACCGTGGCCGCCCTTTATAGTTATCATCTGTTAATGATTCATATTTCAACAGTGTGGGGTGCTGTAGCTATAGCTAATACTGAAGCATTTTTATTTGTATTTAAAAGTTTCTGATTTTGAATGAAACATAGAGCTGATGTTAAAGAGTTTTCCTTGTTGGGTCTATAGAAAATAGACTGTGTCCAGCTGGATTACAACTTTTAACAAATACAAATAAACTAGTTATAAGATTTTTTACTATTTGCATGGGTTTTCCACTTGTAGTAAAAATGGCCTTTGCCTTGTCAAGCGGATAATCACAATTAAAAAATGCTAACAGTAACTATATCAGATTTCTCACTGTTTGGACAGTTCTCTGTATTACCGCAGTAGAATGAAGACAGTGGTTATTGGATATTATATTTACAAATTTTTTTCTTGCAGACAATTTTCTGAATTTCTGACTTTTGTACTGTGGAAGCACTGTTACGTACACAATATCAAGTATCACCTGTAGTGATTATGGTACTGACTGAGACCCTTGCAGCTGAGCTGCATGAGCCCCAGATGCTCAAAATCCTGGAACTCGTAGGCAGGGGCTCAATCAGCTGTTTTCCTGTCTGCTGAGCAGTGGCTCAGACTTGAACATGAGTTCAGGGATGCAGCAGCTACAGACAATGAAACTCTCCTCACAGAACTGTTAAGTGGGGAAGGGAAATGGAAAAGGGGGCTGGTTTAGGTTTAGGAGGGGGATTTTAGATTTAGGCAGCACCAGGAGTTAGCTGTAGGTTGGGGATAGGGAGAGGAGGAGGATTTTTACATTTAATGAGTCATTGGGGTTATATCAGAGTTAGAGTTAGGGAGGAGAGGAGAGATTTAAGGTTAAGGAAGCGATCAGGAGTTGGCACAGAGTTACGGTTAGGGAAAGGAAGGGGATTTTAGATTTGGGAAGTTGTTTTTCGGACTTAGGTTCTTGGAGGAATACGTAGCTTAGGGGTAATTCACAGGAATTGGGCTGGTGGGAGTTAGAGCATTTGTCAGTTACAGTAAGTGGCAATGATGGAGAGAGTTGCAAGCAAATGTGTCTCGAGCACATGTAGTAAACCCATACTGAGCTCATTTACACTTGCTGTCTTTGTCAATTTGGCTAGTGTAAGAAACTACATACATAGAATAATACTTTACATAGATAAGGCACATGACTTCTTTGAAGTAGAACAAATCAAAGCCCACTCAGCTCCAAAGACAATATTATATTGGCTGTGCTATTATTTCTTTTTTTTATTTTGGTTTTGGCACACATTGCAGGTATGAAATTTACCCTCCAAACTGCTTGTTCTATATGACTTGGTATTCCTGTATGATATACTGCTTACCTTAACTGCTCTTTCATTTCACATTAGTGTTCCCATAGGTGATTCAAATATGTTCCCTAGCATAGCTTTTTTGAGTAAATTTGGAGCTATTATATTGTCAGCTTTGAGTATTAAACCTGAACAAAGCTTATGTGTTGCTTGAATGAAAATTAAGACCTAATTCATCTCTATGACTTTAGCTCATGCCAAACTTTTATCATAATGCTGTCAGAAATATATCTGTTAAGTCAGTGTCATTACGTCTAATACATTTACATTAATCCATTGTCTGTAACTGTGGAATTGTTTAAAGTGTGTGTATATATATATATATATATATATATATATATATATATATATATATATATATATATATATATATATATATATATATATATATATATATATATATATATATATATATATATATATATATATATATATATATATATATATATATACATGTATATATATATATATATATATATATATATATATATATATATATATATATATATATATATATATATATACATACACACACACGGGTTCACTTTATAACATCGAAATACTGAAATGTCGAATTTCAGTATCTCGAAGCTATAAAGTCGAATGTTAAAAATAGCGAACGTTCATAATTGCGAATTTGACGTATGTCGAAAATATGTAGAATTTGCGGTTATGAAGTTGCGCTATGTAATGTCCGGGTTTGTGTTTTGTTGGTGCGAGGTGCCATGTTTGGATGTAGGTGTTATGTCAGGTAAGTGAATGTTTTGTAAGGGTTTTGAGTGGGAGTTAGAGTGTGTGTGAGGGATTGGAGAATGTGCGTGTGTGAGTGATCTTTTGTGTTGTGTTTGTGCGATCTCGGAGTTAGTATATATAAGTAGGGGGGTGGGGGGCACAGCCCCACACATGTGGGGTGCAGGGGGGCTTGCACCCCTGCTTATGTGTGTGTGAGTTGTGTATGTGTGTTGTTTTTTTGTTTATGTTGTGATGTGGGTGTTGTGTTGTATGTTTAGTGTTGTGTGTGCGGTGTTTTCGGTTATGTGGTTTCACGGTTTTTGTTTGTCGGTGTTTTGTGGATTTGGTTTTATAGTCTCGAGATACTGAAATTCGACATTTCAGCATTTCGAGGTTATAAAGTGAATCCACACACACACACACACACACACACACACACACACACACACACACACACCTATATATTTTTTAACATTTTTCTTGCCTAGAAGACTATATTCAGCATATCTAGGACATGTAGTTCCTTGCATGGTTCTATATTTCATTTCCAAATTATAAATGTGTAAATAAGGTATCATCATTTGCAGTCTCAGAAGTGCCTTGTGCAAATACTTTCTCAATATATTTTGCAAAGGTACGGTTGCTCTCCTGGTTGGTGTATTGACAGTGTGGTTCAGGGATTGTGTATTTACAAAATCCAGGAATTTATGTGTCTGTATGTGTGGTGTTGGTATAGGATTTCTAGTTAAAAGTGGGGCAGTTAAAGTCACCCATGAATATGCTTTTAGGTTGGAGGGTGAGTGTTTCCAATAATTTTAAATACATGGTATGGGTTCCCTGGGTCATAGAGGGGGCTATAGCATGCAAGGAAGTAGTATTGGATTTTGCATGTGGTGATTTGAACATGGAGAAGCTCAAGTGCATTGTCCTGTTTCACCAGCTTGAGGTATGTTTATTTTTGATGTTAATCATGAAACATTCACCTTGAGTTCCTGTCTGTGTAGTAGCTGGTCTAAATGTGTGGAAGGTATTATAACTTTGCACTGTCAGTGTGCGCTCTGTGGCTTTAAATCATGACTCAGTGACTGCAGAGACATCAGCATTCTCTAGGGTGAAGAGAGGTTCTAGGGAGTGGAGTTTGTTGTTTAAGCTCCTAGCACTGAGCAGTAGTACCTTTAGATTTTCTTGGTTTTGATTTGCCTTGTCAGAAGTTATTTCAGTTTGGCAGTGCCTAAAAAAGGCACTATGGGGGAAGACAATGTTTTAGTTAATATTCAAAAGCCTACAAGGCAGAGATGCAGACCATCCCTGGTCAAGCAGCATGATCAGTTCACCATTTTCTTCCATGCTGACAAATACTGCACCCCTTAGAATGAGACCAGAAACTAAGCCAATTATTAAAGTCACCCGTCTTTTGTTCATATCGTAGCATCATCCTTGGAGAAGGTAAAATGCTGCTCAGTGCTAGGCTCATACCAGCTTGAGATGCATATTCTGAGACTCCAAGATGTCTCTCTTCATATAGTCTAGGGAGGTATGTCTCAGGTCATTTACACCAACAATGGACTATGGCTGTCATACTTTTACTTGTGATTCTAAGACCTGAGTCCATGCGCAATGTGGCAGATCATAGCCCTTGATAAGTAACTGACTAACTCTCTTCTTACTCAGCCTGGTGAGAGGGACATCAGTGTGTCTCACAATGGGGTCTCCAATGACCAGAATGTTGTATTGTGTGGTGATTTGCCTTATGGGCGTAGATGTAGAGGCTCAATGAGATGTGGCTTTATGTGTTGACATAGGCGTTGTTTTGAACAGGTGCATTCAGGGCTGCTGAGGGTGTTTGTTATGTGTACTTTATCTAAGAGGTCTTTGGGATTTAGGAAGGTTACATTTATTTAAGAGCCTCAGCATATGTGGGTCTATGTGTCTGCTTTGAAGTGTGTGTGATGGGTGCAGTATGTGTACTACTGACAACCTTATTAACATTAGGAGTACCTTTATGTGAGCTCTTTGCCTCCACTGACATTGTATAAATACATCTGTCACATACCGTATTGGTTTGTCTGGGAATTAACTAGTCATCAATAAACATGAGGCAATTTCTACATTGCCTCAGGATGCCCATATCCACCAAGTAGGTAATGGAGATACTGGGAAAGATGATATCCATGGCAATAAATATTTTTTTATTGAATAGACAGTTGGAGTGAGAATATAAAGTAATGTCAGGAGTACCCAGTTTGCAACTCTGGGGCAGTTATTTTCACTGCAAACTAATTGTTCTGTATGCAACCAGGTTTTGGTAAAATTTCAGTTGCGCTTTTACAGGGAAAATGTCACTGGAGGTGTCTGTATCTATAGAGAGCACTGCAAACACCTGAGGGGCAACTAATAAGTAGGGTCTGATGAGTTATGGATGAAGTATTTAAGCAGATATTTTGAAGTTAGAAGGAAATCAAGCAGTACTTACTGAAAAGAAAGAATTTGCTTGTCAGAAATGATGAAAGGAGGGGAATTACATGAATGGCTACTGCCTGGCTAATACTAGTGCTGGTCTCACCACAGCTTCACTCTGCTTGGATACAATGTTTGGTGATCCACAATCTTGTTTCAGATGATGAAAGGGTCTGTAGTCTTATCCCAATATATTTTTTACATGGTTTCTCAGTGTTGGGTTACTATTTTGAGTGAGTGTGGGCCAAAACTTCAGCAGTCTTATCCCCTTTTGAATTATGTCTTGGTTAGTGGGAGAATCCATTGGAACAGCAACTTAAAAGGTTTGGGACTGGGGGTATGGAAAAGTAATTTGTCACCAGGAGATGGTCTAAACCCCATTATATGGACAAGGTTACCGTGCATATGCTGATTTGGAACCATAGACTAATCAAGTGTGATAAATGTCCATTGTGGTATCCAAATTGGATTAAGGCTGGCATTGTGTACGTAGGGGATGTTTGGGGCATCACTGCCAGAACCTTTCTCTCTTTCTCAACCATCAGATACTTTTTACAGGTTGGATAACCTCAAATGGTGTCTATACCTTCAGCAGAAAGCAGACATCACTGCAGAGGATGTTGTTAAACTAGGAAGGGAGTGGTATGCAACCACACTGTCTTTTTCCTCACAAGGGCCCAGTAATTCCTGTAGCAGATGCTTCTGTGTGAGTAACTGGTATGCTTGTCATGGAGGAGATCAGAAATAAGTGGCACAGAATGAGTGGTATTGAGATCTTTAAAAATAACTGGAGGTAGTAATTAGGTATCATTAATGACACAGACCTCCCAGACCTATCAGCATTCATTTTTACCAAAATGTTTTATTGTTGGAAACACACCTCATTATCCATTAATAGGAGGCAGCAGGACATGAACTGAGTATGCTGGTGCTGCAGAAGCAAAGGCGTTCACTACTTTCATTTACTGTAGTCATGCCCCTCAGTTCAGCTGATAGCGTCATGAATAGTAAATGCTATTGTATCCATGACACTATTACCCTTCCAGATAATAAGGACATTTGCTTTTGGGTTTCAGGTTGTCATTTGGGCTCTAACCTTATACAAACTAATCTATGGTTTTGGATAAGAAATGTTGTCAATACCTTATTAGCCATGATATTTCATCATTGGAAGTACATTCCAAACAGCTGACAACATGCAGTTAGCAAACTGAATTATAATCTTAAGAAGTGGTCCAACTCTCAACTTGATATGTTATTATGAAATCAGAAGTGGTCTAGATTGCTATTTTTATTGGATGACAACGTCAAGCTTTAAATAGCATAATATTATCCTCATCTGCTGTACGATGTGCATGGAAAGTTATATAAACAAATTTGTTTGTCACAGGATATAATACTATGGATCTGATATGTTGGTTCAATAAAGTTGTGTTTTACACAAGCAAAAAATAAATAACAAATAAAGATTGTAAGAAAAAGACAACCTCCCCCACTTGTGTCTCAACGTCTAAGTTCAAGAATTAGGGGGAAAGCCAAAAATAATGAGGAAAAAGTCTAGAATCAGGAATACTAGTTAAATATTGAACTATTTCCCTAGAAAGAAAAAAGTGAAGTTGCATTACCTTGTATTTTCTAAGAATACGAAGGCTGGAACTGTAATGTGTAATATTAGGTAGATAGTCATTTTCAGTGATATGCCAGAATATTATAAATTTTATGAGGGGCATAAAAGTTCAGCCAAAATGAAGGTTGATGTATAAAATCAGAGGCAGCTGAGCAACTATAACGTCCCCTACAGACACATGTGCACGTGTGCGCACATGCCATGAGCTGTAATTGTTTTAACAAAAAAGAAAAGCTAAAACAGAAATAGTGCATATAAGGATGACCATTTAGTTTGCCTTGATCTGAGAAAAGATTTTTAAAGTTTTTTTTTAGCAGGATTGCCACCTTTTTATATACCCAAAGAAGGAAAGAGTGTGTGTGGCCAAAAGTTCACCATACGGCTGCCAGTGCTATAGCATAGAGGGGTGGAGTCCCAACTACAGCCTAGGTGACCTGGGTTTGATTTGTGGCTTGTATGTCTGAGGGACAGGAGAATGATGAGAGTGTCTATCCTGTGGGGGAGGAACACATTCAGATGGTCCTTAAGATTGATCCCTCGTGGAATCTGGGAACTCATAGGAGGAATTGTTTTAAGTAGAAGTAGGTGTGGGACATTAACTGAGTCAGCAAAGAGTCAAAATGATATGTCAGTATATCCCCATTGCACATCTGCCCATTGAATGTATCCAGGAGTGTGCAGGGGAAAAGGAACTTTGGGATTAAAGTGAATCTGTCCCTTAGCAGCAATATGATGCTGCATGGGGAACATCAGTCTCCCCACTGGCCCTAAGAATGGGTAGGAGTAAGTCTGGAGGAAGGAAACAAAGTGCCCATAGGTTCATAGATTAGTACTAGGCTAACTGCGAGCCATTTTAAGCCTAGCCAATTATCCCTTGTGAGACACAAACCCTGCACCTTGTGTTTGTAAGGCAAACACCTTAACCATTAGGCCACCCTCCCAACCATCAGTCTCCCCATCAGCCAAGAGCATGGGTTGGAGTAAGTTTGGAGGAAGGAACCAAAGTTCTCATCTGGAACATCAGTCTCCCCATCAGCCCTGAGCATGGGTTGGAGTAAGTCTGTAGGAAGGAACCAAAGTGCCCATCTGGAACATCAGTCTCTCCATCAGCCCTGGGCATGGGTTGGAGTAAGTCTGGAGGAAATAACCAAAGTGCCCATTGGGAACATCGGTCTCCCCATCAGCCCTGAGCGTGGATTGGAGTAAGTCTGGAGGAAGGAACCAAAGTGCCCATAGGTTCATAGATTAGTACTAGGCTAACTGCAAGCCATTTTAAGCCTAGCCAATTATC